>NC_056737.1:1209375176-1209415176 GCF_019279795.1 Protopterus annectens
TATTAGGTAAAACATTGTCTTCCCCTATAGTGCCTTTTTTACCTACCAAACTTCCTAATATTGGGTGATTTCAATTTCCCAAACATTAACTAGGAGAACTATTCAAGTACTAACTCCCTTGCCTAACACTTCCTAGAGTTTATAAACTCGAATGCCCTGGATCAACTGGTCAACACCCCCACCAGAGGTGACAACATATTGGACCTGGTCATCCCCAATATGGGCGACCGGTGTTCTAAACCAAGGTCAACCCCTCGCTGATTAAATCAGACCATAGATTAATCACTCTGGATATCCACATTCTGCCCCCACCCCAAAGCAAGGAAACCACTGTGAAAAACATTTCAAAAGCAAACTTCATGTTACTTAAGATCGAGGTGGAATGTTTCACAGCCCCCATGCTAAAGGACAACGTTGTCCAAGCTGCTGAATCTCTTACAAAGGGACTCTATGAGCACCTGCAAGAATGCATGGATTGTGCTAACCCAAGCAAAACCAAGACTCACTCCTCCAAGAAAAGGAAACCAGTATGGTGGACCCCTGCCATAAATAAGCTATACAATAGAAGGAGGAAACTAGTACAGAAAAGAGTAAAATCCCAAGAAGGAAAGATCCCTAATCAGTATCAGCAAGAAACTATGATCCCTCATAAAATCATCCAAGGCTAGCTTCGAAAGAAAAATTCCCAAGGACTCCAAAGATAACCACAAAGTGTTCTGTAGCTATGTCAAGAACCTAAGTGGAAACTCTCAGATCTGCTCTGAGTTAGTGCAGAATGGCACAAAATACACTAAACGACTGATATTGCCAACATTCTGGCAGACAGGTTTAGTGCAAATTTTACCCCCCCTCACCCCCTAAAGGACCCATAACCATACCAGAAGAATGTAGAGACCCAGCAATCACTGACACACAGGTTAAAACAGCCCTATCCAAAGCAAAAAACACAGCTTTAATGGGACCGGATGGTGAACCAGGCTGTGTCTTACACAAGCTTCAAAATGAAGTAACCCCTCACCTAAACACACTGTTCAAACTCAGCCTCTCTACAGGCTACATACCCATAGAGTGGTGCACAGCAACAGTTATCCTGCTCCACAAAGGTGGAGCCACAACGGACGCAGGGAACTATCACCCTATAAGCCTGACTAGCCTGGTCTGCAAGGCTATGGAGCGCATCATCATGGAACTCATTAACAGAGACAGTGGGAACCTGCAAACATTGGACCCTACCCAGTTTGGCTTTGTTAAGGACAGATCATGCCTCCTAAACCTGGTGGACTTCTTTGAGACAGTTACCAAGGCTTTAGACGAGGGAAAGGAGGTCCACATAGCCTACCTAGACCTCACAAAGGCTTTTGACACCAATCCCCATTCTGGTATTATAGATAAGCTCACCAGTCTGAATATAAACCCCTACGTCACGAGATGGGTTGCCAATTGGCTCATGGATAGAACCCACACGGTGAGAGTTGCAGGCTCTAGGTCTGATTCTAAACCTGCAACAAGTGGCGTCCCCCAGGGCATAGTCCTGGGACCCCTCTTGTTCAGTATATACTTCTCAGAGGTACATGCAAGCACAGGAGGACTATGGCTGACCAAGTTTGCAGATGACTACAAACGGGGGACATAATTGACTCTCCAGCTGATACAGACATCCTCCAGAAGGGTTTCACTGTGACGGGTACCTGGTGTCAAAATCATGGCCTCAAGCTAAATGCCAAAAAGTGCATAGTCATCCCCTTTGGAAAAAACAAAGTACCCGCGAACTACTACATACGTGGTAGTCCCCTAAATACAGTAAATGTAATAAGGGATCTGGGGGCCCAAGTAGATAGTAATCTCTCCTTTGATAATCATATTGCCAAGGTGGTTTGCATCTAGAACAAAAGAGGTTATTGTGCCCCTCTACTCATCATTCATCAGACCCATCATAGAGTACAACACCCCATGTGGGATGTACCTTACATGACACCTGAAACAGCTGGAAAGACCACAGAAGTACCTCACCAAGAGGATTTCTGGCCTCAAACAGATGCCCTATGCAGCTCAACTGAAGAAACTCCAGCTGTACATACTGCTTACTCAGAGGTGATCTCTGCCTGACATACAAGGCCATGTCCAACCCAGAGATGATGTACATGCACCACCTAAAAAAAAACAAATTCCCAAGAGCTACACGCTCTAGGGATCAAAACCTCACCACAATGATAAATGGGACCTGCTGGCAGAATAGATTCCTGTCCCAGAGACTCCCCATTCTTTGTAACAGGATTCTAATCTACATTAGGCAGAGCCCCACACTTTAAGAGAAACCTTGACGAGTGGATGGGAAACAGAAAATTTACCCCGGAGTTCACTGCAGTGGCTCTGCTGGACAGAGGCACAGGGAACTAATGTCTCTGCTGGATAGAGGCACAGGGAACTAATCTAAGGCGGCAGTGAAAGCCAACACATTCTGGCTAGGCTTATAGATGCCCTCGGGCAGATAGCCTGGTACTTACCTATGAACCTATGAACCTATTTGTGTAGAACTCAGCATTGTTGCCACTTCCATCTGAGGGAGGAGGTACAGTGAAGCTATTTTACCATCCTGTAAGAGGTTATAATCTGCTTTGGAGACATTTTTTAGTTTAGTTTGTGCTATGGTGGGGGTCAGATGTGATAGTAACTTTGCATAAGACTGAGTTATGGTCAGATTTCATCAGGGAAAACCTCACAATGGGGGTGCTACAGTGGTCCCCCCATACTGGTAAGCACCAGATCCAGGATGTTGGCACCCCTTGTGGGGGGTATCAACTAGATGGTTTAGGGTATTGGAGTTCATGGAGTCTAGGAACCTTTGGGCAAGTGAGTTACAGCATGAGTAATTTAACCAGTCAATAGATGGGTAGCTAAACTTTCCCAAAACCATGGTGTTTGGATGTGTATTGATAGACATAAATAGATCTAAATAGGAAGAATGGGTGTCCTGATTTATGGAGGGGGTCCTGTAGCTGGCAATGTTTTGAATAGGTGTCCTGTCCTACCAACAGTTAATTGCGCCTGAAGTATCTCCAGGAGAAGCATGCTGTCTTACCAATCTGGAGGTGTATTTATCTTTAATGAATATTGATAAACTGCCTACTTTTCATGGTTTCAGTTTGTGGTCTGAATGTATGGAATGAGGTGTAGACCAGCTACTACACAGACAAGGACTAAAGGTAGAGGTGTTTTGACTTACAACAAAAATAAATATACCTCAAGGCTGGTTAAACAAGACAATACACTTGAGGTACTCCATGTTCAAATCACCATAGGCAAAATCCAATGCCACTTCCTTGCAAGTAATAGGTCTCCCTCTGTGATCCAGGAACCCATACCATGTATTTAAACTTATCAGAAACACTCACCATCCAACCCAGTGCCATATTCATAGGTGACTTTAATTACCCCACTATTAACTGGGAATCCTATATAACACTAAATGTACAGACACAGAGATTCCTGGACTTTGTATAAACAAACTCACTGGACCAGATTGTCAGTACACCAAAGAGGGGTGCAACCATACTGGATCTGATCCTCACTAATATGGGAGAGTGCTGCACACCCTGCCTAGTGTAATGTCTTCCCTGGTAAGATCAGACCACAAAATGGTTTCCTTTGAAGTAAAAATAAAATCTGCACCCCTAGCTAATGCTGGAATACTCAGGAACTATTCTAAGGCTAACATCTTACTATTAAGTCATAACCTGACAAAATGTCAAGACCCCAAAAACCCTGAGAATAGTGTTGCTTATGTAGAACTGTTTACAGAAACCCTATACCGGCATGTTAATAGCTGCATAGAGGCAGCTGTACCCACCAGCAAGAAGTACAGAACTAACTCAAAAAACAAGCCACCCTAGTGGAATCACAAAGTCAATAGGCTGTATAACAGGAGGAAGAAAATCACTGCAAAAATTAGGAGATGCTACGCCCATCAAGATAAAATCACTCTTATTAAACTAAACAAACAGATCTGAGGACAAATATAGTCTATCAAATCCAAATTTGGGTAACTTTGTCCTCCCAGGCCAAAGACAACCACAAAACATTCTTTAGCTATGTTTGGAACGGCAAAGGCAATACACACTTGTGTAAAGACTCATTGTAAATGGAGCCACCTATACTGAGACAGAAGATATAGCAAACTTACTGGCCAACAAATTCAGCTCCAACTATATCCCTCTCTCCCCCTCAGCTTTCCCTCATGAAATACCATCAAATTTAACTCTCCCACTATCACTACAAAACAGGTCCTTAATACTCTCTTTAAGTCCAAGAACACTGCATCATTGGGCCCAGACAATATACCAGGATGCCTTCTAAATAGCATGAAGCATAACCTTTCAGGGCCTCTGGAATTGATATTTAACTGTAGCCTCCAAATAGGCTTCATGCCAAATGAATGGAGAACAGCAACAGTCATCCCTCTGCACAAAGGTGGGCCATCTACAGACCCTGGAAACTACAAACCCATAAGTCTCACTAGTCTTATATGCAATGCCATAGAAAGAATTGTCATGGAAATGATCAGTAATGATATAGTAAATCTCCTGATACTCGACACAACCCAGTTTGGTTTCATGAAGGGCAGGTCATGCCTACCAAACCTTGTGGACTTCTTTCAGAAGGTCACCAAAACAATGGATGAGAGCAGAATGGTTCACACTGCCTACAATGACCTGGCCAAGTCATTTGACACAGTATCCCACTCGGGCATTGCTGAAAAACTCAAGAGGTTAGTTGTAAACCCATATCTCACCCAGTGGATAGCCACCTGGCTAACAGGCAAAGCCCAGGAAGTGATAATTGAGGAGTCCACCTCTACAAAGAGATCAGTCACAAGTGGAGTCCCTCAAGGATCAGTCCTTTGACTGCTCCTTTTTGGCATTTACTTCTCTGAAGTCAAGGCCAGTGTCAATGGTCAGTTTGCAGATTACTGCAAATTAGAAGCTGTCATTGAATTCCACACCAACACAAATGGTCTCAAGAAAGGGCTGACACAGACAAACAACTGGTGTCAGAAACATGGACTAAAACTAAATGCCAAGAAATGCATGATAGTATCCTTTGGGAAGTCATCCATTCCTGGTAACTATCATATTGACAACACACCCCTTAGAGTTGACCCAGTAGTCAGGCACTTACGGAAACACATAGACAGTAATCTAGTCTTTGACCATTACGTGTCTATAGTACTAATTAAATCATTCTATGTTGTGCAACCTATAAACAAAGGTATGGATGCCATCTATTTCCAAGGAAGTAAGGAAGTCATTGTTCCACTGTATCTGGTATTCATCAGACCTATCAATGAGTGCAATGCCCCTTTTGCTATGTACCTAACCGGGGATATCCAACAATTGGAATGTCCACAGAGGTTCCTCACTAAAAGAATACAGGGCATAAGTAAAATGTCCTATGCAGACTGCATCAAGGCTCTATCCCTGTATTTTGTCTCCTACAGGCTGTTGAGGGGAGATCTATGCCTGGCATACAGGGCATTGTCAAACCCCACTCTGATAGACCTCCTGCATATCCAGAAAACAAATAGCACCAGAATTACCCATTCTAAAGACTTAAACCTCGCATGTGATATAAATAGGACTACCATGTCTCTGAAACAGGCTCTCCATCCATGTGAAGCACAATTCCTCCTGTAGATCAGAGTGTGTGTTGTGACTTTAAGAAGCAAAGTGAGAGCATGTGCATATAAATAGAAGCATGTGCAGGCAGCAGTGCCATTGTGAGAAAACAGCTAGAGTGTTAACATGTGGGGAGGATGGCCTAATGGTTAAGGTGTTTGCCTTACAAACACAAGGTGCAGGGTTTGAGTCTCACAAGGGATAATTGGCTAGGCTTAAAATGGCTCTCAAGGGCAGTTAGTTAAGGTGTTTGCCTTACAAACACAAGGTGCAGGGTTTGAGTCTCACAAGGGATAATTGGCTAGGCTTAAAATGGCTCTCAAGGGCAGTTAGCTTAGTCCTAATCTATGTATGAGTGCAGTAGTCAGTCTGTTTATACGTTTATTTAAGTTTAAGTTACTAAGCCTCAATCCTGATGTGTTTGTCTGTAATAAAACTGTTTGAACTAAACCCACAACTGTTTTTTTTTATCCTGATTGGGTGAGCAACATGGTGTCAGAAGTGGGATGTCTGAATGACAAGGTGTTAGACGTGGCATGCCTGAATGAAATGGTGTTGGAAATACATTATTAATCAAACGAAAATTAAAAAGCGCATTATTGATTAAACAAAATATTCAAAACCATGATATTTGATATAATTATTTTAAATACTTATGAGAGCATTCAGAATTACTTCTAATTTGCATAGCAAGTATGTTAAAAGTAAAATGAGCACACAAAAAGTATAACGAGCTTGATAAATGTTAGACGAGCACAAGTATAATAAAAGGGCAAGATGAGCATGGAAAAGCAAAGCGAGTGCATTTTTTAGTAAAAACCACATTTATTTATGTGAGCTACTAGTTTGCATTGACTGAAGCTATTCTAAGTATAACTAGAGTTCTTTTTAAAAAAAACTTTTTATTTAGTTTTTAAAAGTATAGATATCACTAAAAAACAAAACAAACAAAAAAAAAACAAAATAGTAACTACCAATCTATACAACAATAATTTTGATAAGTTGGAGACAAAAAATGACAGATATTAACACAAAAGAAAACTTAAAATTGTGCCTAGAACTATGTACACTATATACAATAGAAGTCACATCTGTAAATGTAGGCGTTTGTAACTAGAAAAGGAAAATGAATGAAGCGGCATATCATATCGAAATGTGTGGGTGAAGGATGCAAACTCTTTGTTACATAGATGTACATCGTAACAGTATTTGTAGGTTGAGAAAATGAAAGGAATAGTCAAAGTTATTGTTGTGGCAAATAGGCTGGAGTGATGCCAGATTTCAATTCTTAAGATTTAAGTCCAGCAAGTATCCCCAGTTTTTATGGAAGTATTGCTTTTGTTTTGTAGAAGTGTCATCATCTTCTTTCGGCTGTTCCTGTTAGGGGTCGCCACAGCGGATCATCTGTTTCCATTTCTTCCTGTCCTCTGCATCTTGCTCTTTCACACCAACCACCTGCATGTTCTCTCTCACCACATCCATAAACCTTATCTTAGGCCTTCCTCTTTTCCTCTTACCTGGCAGCTCCATCCTCAGCATCCTTTTCCCAATATACCCAGCATCCCTCCTCAGCACATGTCCAAACCAACACAATCTCGCATCTCTTGCTTTGTCTCCAAACTGTCCAACCTGAGCTGACCGTCTAATATACTGATTCCTAATCCTGTCCATCCTAGTCACACCCAGTGCAAATCTTAACATCTTTAACTCTGCCACATCCAGCTCTGACTCCTGCCTTTTTGTCAATGCTACCGTCTCCAACCCATATAACATAGCTGGTCTCACTACCCTCTTGTAGACCTTCCCTTTCACTCTTACTGGTACCCGTCTGTCACAAATCACTCCTGACACTCTTCTCCACCCATTCCACTCTGCCTGTACTGTCTTCTTCACCTCTCTTCCACACTTACCATTACTCTGAACTTTTGATCCCAAGTACTTAAACTCATCCACCTTTACCAACTCTACTCCCTGCATCCTCACCATTCCTCTACCCTCCCTCTCATTTACACACATATATTCTGTTTTAGCCCTGCTGACCTTCATTCCTCTCCTCTCTAAAGCATATCTCCACTTCTACGGGGTCTCCTCAACCTGGTCTCTACTCTCACTACATATCACAATGTCATCTGCAAACATCATAGTCCACGGGGCCTCGCTAGTTTATGGGAGGATATGTATTTAATAGCTAACTTACAAAAATCTTCCCATGAAATCAAGGATTTATCAATCCAGTTTTTGGTGATGTAGAATTTAATAAGGGCACACATAGTGATGAGAATGTGTTTTAAGATTTTGAGAAGATTGGTTGTGGTAATATGTAAAATAGCTGTTTCCCATGAGAAGGTGGATTTTTCATATCCCATCCTTTCTAATCTAACTCTTAGGGAACACTAAAAGTTGTAGACTCTCTTACATCTCCAGAAAATGTGCAAAGTGTCTGCTACTTGATTTGGGTAGTGTGGGCAGTATGCTGAATATTTGGGATTGAATTTATTTAGAATTGATGGCGTACAGTAAGTGTTGCTGTTGATCATAATTTGGGTGTACAACAAATGTTTAAAGGGAATAAGCTTGATCATATTCTCAACAGCCAAATTTTTGTTTTGATACAAGATCAGTTGGCTTTTTTCCCGCCAATAGATTGAGAATAGAAGGGATTTTTGAGATTTTACGCTTGTTATTAGTTTGTATGCCCTGGAGATTGTTTTATTCTTAGTTGCTAGCGTTTTGAATATTAGAACAGCAGAGCTGATATCTAGGTGGTCAATTTTAGCTGAAGATAACTTAGTTTTTAATAGATAGAGGATCAGTCTAAGAATTCTAGTATATTTTATTGGAAGTTCGAGTTTCTGTCTTAGTTCTGTTATATTAGTGTCCTGCCATTTATATAGTTCCCAAACTGTGAAGTCTTTTATTAGGGGGAAGTTTGTTAAATTTATTGGTTGGTTGTTAATTAACAGGTTGGGATTTTGATGGAGCGGTTGAATGATAGCAAGGATATTGAAAAGTTGTATAGATTTGAATAGATTTTGGAAAGTTAGTATAATATGTTTGATCAGTGGGTGTAAATTCTTTGTGAAGGAGACTTTCTGGGTTAAATTTAGAAAAAGGGAAAGATTTGGGATTTATGTGAAGGGATTTAAGTTCATTATACTAGATTTTAATCCACTGGGGTGTCCAGCATCTCAGGTTAGGATCATAATTGACTATTTGGCTCAGTCTGCTAGAAGTGATTATATTATAGTAAACTTTAAAGTCTGGTAACCCCAGGCCTCCCTTATCCTTTGTTAAGGAATGTTTGTCATATTTGATTGTAACAGATTTAGGGTGACACAGGAATTTAGATATGTTTTTTTCTACATTAGTGAATAATTTCTGTGGAATGATTGAAAGAGTAGCATATAGATGAAATAGAATTCTGGGTAAAACGTTCATTTTTGACCACACTAGCTTTTGACAATAAGGGCATATTAACATTTCTCCATATGTTGATATCATTTTCAATATTCAACCATACTTGTAGCAAATTGTTCTTAATGATCTCACGAAAGTTAGGAGTATAGGTTATGCCTAGGTACTTTACCTGCATTTAGGTTTAAACTCAATATTAGGAAAGTAGAATTCTTTATGACGTAGTGGATTTAAAGGGAATATATATGACTTATTTGGATTTATTTGTAATTGGATATATCAGAATATAAGTCTAACGAATTAAGTATTTTTAGGAGGTTGGTGTTAGGAAGTTCAAAATATAAAATTAAATCATCAGCAAAAGCAGAGTATAAAAGTTTTATATTTAAAATTTTAGGTATATGGTAGTAGGTTTTTTGGGATATATATATATATATATATATATATATATATATATATATATATATATATATATATATAAGCAATGGTTCTAAATGAAGATTAAAAAAGATAGGGAGAAAGAGGGCATCCTTGTCTTGTGCCATTAGAAATAGGAATAGAGTTGGATTTAATTTTGTTAATTTGAATAGTAGTGGAGGCTTTTTGGTAGAGTACTTTAACTATTTTTTTTAATTCTTGTGGGATTCCAAAAGAGGGCAAAACATTAAATAAAAAAAAAATTAGGTCTACAGTGTCGAATGCTTTGTTAGCATCAGTAGTAAGGACATTTCTAGGATTTCTATCATTACCTAGAAGTCTTATAATGGTATCCAAAAGACGAGTGTTATCAGAAGTTTGCCTATTCTGCATAAAACCCATTTGCTCATGCGAGATTATGGAAGGGAGTATAATTTTCAGTCTGTTTGCAATAATGTGGGCTAGAATCTTAAGTTCCATATTTATGAGGGCAATTGGTCTATAGTTAGCAGGATCTAGGGGATCTGAATTTGTTTTAAGGATTAGAATATTTTTTGAGTTATTTAAATAACTATCGGTTATGCCATATTGAATTATATAGTTGAATATTTTTAATAACATTTTAGGGACATGCTCAGAGATTGTTTTGTAAAAATCCACCATGAATCCATCTGGGCCAGGGGATTTACCTAGTCTAAGTTTATTAATTGCAGTTTTAACTTCTTCTAAATGCAGGGGTGATTTTAAGGAGTTCTTTTGGGAGTCACTAAGCTGTGGAAATTTTAGCCTATGCATAAACTCTTCAAATTTGTCTGTAGAGAGAGAGTTTGGTAGATTATATAGGTTTTTGTAGATATCCTCAAATGTGTCTATAATGTCTTGATCTTTATGTTTTAACAGTCCTTTGTATTGGATTTCTTAAATCCTGGGAGGTCCATTATTGATATTGATTAATCTGGCAAGGATTTTTGAGAGAATTGGTGCCCATTCTGTGTATTGATATATTGATCTCAACTCTACAAATGAGATGTTTTCTAGATATAGATGGTGCAATTGCTTTTGCAAATCGGCTATAGTTTCTTCTAGTTCCTTTGAGTACTTATACTGGAGTTCTAATTCAACATCTTTAATTTGGGTCTCCAGTCTGGATTTAAGATTATTATGTTTTTCTTATATCACAATGATTTTTGAATAATGAGACTTCTTATGACTGATTTGGCAGCAGCCCACTGCATATCATAGGGGATTTGAGTAGAAATAAGATCATTGCCTGGTTGGGCTAGGACTGCATTTATATCATGTATTACTTCTTCTGTTTAAATGATATTAGGATTTAAGGACCAATTGTTGAAGTAACAGGCTCTTTGGTTAGAAGTCGAGATGTCAGTGGAGATGTTGATTTTAGAATGTTCAGATATGGATCTAGGGGAGACCTTGTATTTTAGTCTATAAGAAGTGAAAGTTTGGGAAATTAGAAAGGCATCAATTCTTGACCAGGTTTTATGTCTGGCTGAAAAAAAAGGTGAATCTGGGTATTGAGTTATCATATTGGAATTTTATATAAGGGTCTACTAAATCAAAAATGTTTTGTAACTCCTCTAGTGCTAGGGTAGTATGTTAAAACTGCCTAGTCTCTTTATGTGACTGATCCTTATCTGGGCTGAGGAAAGCATTCCGGTCCCCTCCTATAATGCATAGATGATTTGGATAGTTTGCTAAGATATTAAACATGTCATAGATAAAAAGATGCTGGCTTGTACAGGGGCTATAAACATTAACAAAGAGTAGAGGTTTACGTAGGGTATGATAGTTACTGGTAAATAGAACCCATCGTCCATTAAGGTCACTTTTGCTGGAGGTGATCTCCCTTTGGTAAGATTTATTAATTATAATTGCTACTCCTCTAGATGATGAGTTATATACTGCAGCAATTATTTGTTTCACCCATTTTCTATATCTGTCATTATTCCAGAGCCCATTGGTGATATGAGTCTCTTGTAGAAAAGTTATATTGGATTTATTTTGATATTTGAGATGCATAATTATGTTTCTTTTTTTATCTGATAGCCCCTTTATATTCCATGAATCTATTGTAATGATTATTACAATATAGATTTATTTTTAAGAGTGTTGTTTGAGTGATATATGTAAAAATGGATGTGCGTGTTTAAAACTGTTAAGTTAAAAGATAATTTAAATGAGGTGACTTCTAAACTCCTAAGACCTATGTTGGTGCCTAACATCCCTCTGTAATGATGTGAATATATTTATTGCATAGCAGGAAGTAGTTAGAATTTGATGTGAGGTGGGAGAAGTGAGTAGCAGAGGGATGATAAAACTACCTACCTTTATCCAAACCTAGACAAACATCAGCTATAGACTGTGCAAAGCTTCCCCTCTTAATTATTAACAATTAAAAGAAATTTGTATCTAACCTCATACTTTTGCAGTAGTAATATCAATATGAATATCTTGCTGGAAGAAGAAAAACAAAAACAGAGGTATAGTTTGTAATATCTGCAATAAAGATATTCATAGCTTGATAAGGACAACAATATCCTAGTTAAGCCAACAAAAAATAAAGATAAGCTGCAAAAGCACGACCGAAGAGGGTATGTGGGAAAAACAACAAACTGAAGTAAGACTACGTACCCTTGATCCTGCTACATTTAATAGACAATTGAACTGTTATTTTTTCAGAAGACATTACAGCAAACCATGAGAATCTTCATTTAATTCCTGAATTATGTGGGAATGTTCATTGTAGTGGGGAGACTTATGAATTGAAAATTGTTAATTTAACAAAGTATTTCTAAAGATGCTGAGAAAGTACTTTTAAGGGGGCAAAATGTATTCCTACTAGAATTCCGTCTCTTGATGACATAATTTTAGATGTTAAAAAGTTTTGCCGTAAACTAAATTTGAAGCTATTTTTTCATGCTAAACAGGAAACTGTGGTTACTAATATAGAATGTAAATGTAATAAACACAAGTTATGTGTCTTTTGATGAAGATGATTTGCTTAATTTAAGCATTTATGACACTGAAGCATTTCAACAAGGTGTGGAGTTTGGTGATGGGAACATGGGTGATTATGCTGAGTCCAATGTTGAACAAGAACCTTTTTTACTGGATATGGATATCTTGACATGCCCAAGTTAGTTTCTGATAGTACTTTCATGCCCCCTAGATCAAGCAGTGCCATGAAAGTGTTTGAAAATTTGGTATGTAAAAAAGTAGAGAATTGTTTTGGTAATTTTGTAGAGACATTTTGTTCTTATAATCTTAACAAAGGGGAGTGGCAGGAATTGCAGGAATTAAGGTCCAAATTGGATAAGGTCATTTACAAAGTAGCTGATAAGGGGGGGTAACTGGGTGGTGATGAGCATTGGCCAATATGATGAAATGGTGTTAAAAATACTGTCAGAAGAGGGTCATTATGCTACGTTACAATACAATCCCATTCAAAGGTTTTCAGCAGAGTTAAATGAGATTTTGGAACGTGGGGAAAAGCTTGGTTTTTTGAAGAGCAAAGATGTTAAGAAGCTGATTGTCAAGACACCTATGCATCCTTTTATATATATGCCATCCCCAAGATCCATAAAAAAATCTGTCCAAGCTACCTGGTAGACCTATTATTTCGGGAATTGGATCTTTTTTTGGAGAATGTCAATATTTTTCTAGATTTTCATCTCAAAATGCATTTAACTTTGATACCTTCCCATGTCAAAAACACTCAGGAAGTATGTCAAGATATGGTTAATTTTGAATGGAAGGAAAATTATTTTTGGGGAATGGTAGATGTAAATGCCTTGTATACCAACATTGACAGAAGATGGTGCATGGAAACTGTGGCTAAAAGATTGGGGGAAGGATCCCATTCAGAATTTATGCTTGCCCTTCTTGAGTTTTGTTTAACTCATAAATATTTTAAATGGAAAAAGTATTTATTTTTACAAAAGAAGGGCACAGCAATAGGGGTGGCCTTCACCCCATCTTATGCCATTATTTAAATGGGGGGTTTCGAAAGTCAATTCATGTTGTTGGAAGAATATTTTGTGAATAATGTAATTTATTACAAAAGATACCTAGATGATTTGTTGTTTATTTGTAAAGGTAGTGAAAAGGAATTTTTGGAATTCATGAGTTTTCTTAACAATAATCTGAATGTTTGAGGTTCACTTGGAGCACAGATAGATTTAGTATTTCATTTTTAGATGTAGTTTTTTATGTTGATAGTAAGCAGAGGATTCAGCATAGACCATTCAGAAAACCAACAGCTATCAATAATTTTCTGTATGCCACTAATATGCACCCCCTCACCTTATTGAGTCAGTGCCGTATGGAGAATTTAAAAGGATTTTCATTAACACCACTGAAGCAAGGCATAAAGAGGCTTGTTTAAATGAGGTATATGATAGATTACAAGCCAGAGATTATGATGAGAGGGTACTGCAGAAGGCAAGGAATAAAATAATGGGTGAGATGGAAGGTCATACTAGGTTATCAAGGGCATACAGTGGAGGAGATGTTATGAATCAAAAGAATGAAGATGACGAAAAATTATTTTTCGTCATCAGATATTCTGAATTCTCCCCTATTTTGGAAAGGATAGTTAGGCAGGCTTGGGAAATTTTAGTGAAGACAATTCCATTGGTTTTCTGTTTCCTAGACATATTGTTTTTTTCTTATGGGAGATATAACAATCTCAAAGAATTGTTGAATAAGAGACTTTTGAACCATGTAGGTCATGGTTTGATGGATAGAACAGTAGGCACTTACCATTGTGGAAACTGTTCATTGTGTAATCGGGTTAAGAATTTACATGGGATTAGAATTAATGGGAAACTTTATAGGGCCAATGAGTTTTATAATTTTAACAGCTGTGGAGTGATTTATGTGATAGGTTGTGGATATCAACCAACATGCTGGTACATTGGCCAAACGACCAGAAAAGTTAAAGTCTGAATTTTGGAACACTTAGGTGATGTCAGAAGGCACAAGTTAGAAAGTCCAGTAGCCACACATTTTTTGTCCAAACACAAGTGTTCAGGTAGCAGTTTGTTTTTTAATGTTTTAGCACCACCCATTTTTAGCAGGGGAAATTTTAAGAAAGAATTAAATAGACTAGAGAATAGGTAGATTATTAATTTTCACACATTGATTCCTAATGGAATGAATTTAGAGAATAATTTGACTGTTTAAAATAAGTAAACAAGCATGTAATTGAAAATGCACTTTAGTAAATGTATTTAGTAAACGTATTTAAAAACGTATTTAAGGATATATTAACAATGTATTTAAAAATGTTAAAAAAATGTATGCAAAAATGTATATTTAACAATGTGAACAATATTGTTATAATCATTATCAACTAAATGTTTAACATTATGAGTGTCATTTTGGTTATATGGAAAAGTGCAACTGCTCAAAGTCTATGTATGTTTGTTAATGAGATAATCTGTCAATTAGTTAATTAATTAATTGGGACTGGAGGTATTTATAGGGACATAATTGTATTTGAAAAGTATTCCATTAGAAGGTGAAAGACCAAGGTACCAGAAGTGTGTTAATAAAATAACTTATTCTGTCCTTCGAGTGGTGTTCCTCTCTTCGTGGAATTTATATTTTTTATGAAAAAATAAAGATAATTCTGGCAGGATAAGTATAATAGAACAATAATAAAGCTTTTACAAACATTACAAAAGACCTACTTAGCGTGCTATTGATTAACTTTAAAACAAACACATTTGTGCAAATGCATTAATCTGACAATGGTGTTAAGCCCAATTATACCATGACCCCCCATTAATATTCCAAAACGTGCACGCTGATTGGTCAGCCTGCACATTGTAAATCGACTTATACTAATGGAAAAAGGTCCGGTTGCCCGGATTTTTTCCATTAGTATAAGTCTTTTTTAAAACACTGTCTCGCTATGTTAAAGGAGTTTAACATAGTGAGACAGGTTTTAAAAAAGCAACGGAGATCTCCGTTGCTTTTTTTAAAGCTGTCTCAGTATGTTAAACTCATTTAACATAGCGAGACAGTGTGTAAAAAGCAACGGAGATCTTGCTTTCTCCGTTGCTTTTTTCAAAACTGTCTTGCTATGTTAAATGGGTTTAATATAGCAAGACAGCTTTAAAATAAGCAACAGAGATTCTCTGTTGCTTTTTTTAAAGCTGTCTCGCTATGTTAAACCCATTTAACATAGCAAAACAGTAAAAAGCAACGGAGATCTTGCTTTCTCCATTGCTTTTGCCCACAGCTCTGATGTACTGCATAGGCATACGCATGCGCAGTACATCAGAACTGCCACAGAATACCAGACAGCTGCGGAAGGGCAGCAAGGAGGCATTATACAATGCCATTATTTAAGAAAAGTAATTATTTTTTTTCTTAAAAAATGTCATTGTATAATAGCAATAACCCACTTCTGGGTGTGGGTAATGCTGGATTTACCCATGGTTGGCTTTGTTTGGCCACTCGGCTTCCCTCATGACCAAACCATGCCAACCGTGGGTAAATCCAGCATTACCCACACCCAGGCGTGGGTTATTGCTATAATAGTCAGACGATCTTATATATAGCATAGTGTAAGTTTCTTTAAATCACTTTAAATCTCTTAAGAAAGCAATGATGCAAAATCAAAAGGGAAGCCCAACATTAGGTTAAAACGTGACCATTGAAACCATTAGTATATTGAAAGTTAAAGAGTATTTGATGCCCTGTTACATCAATCACAAAAAAGCAGAATCATTCTTATTTAAAGTTATCGAACCAGTAGAAGTATTAGGTGCAGGACATTATAATTAAAACTGCTTGTGCATTACTAAAGTTAAGTGCTCTGCAGTAGTGGCTGTAACAGTCAGTTTCACTAGTAACTATAATAAACTAGTTTCAAAATGTTGCAGGTAAAGCACTACAAGTGTAGACGAGAAAACAGCAGGCATAGTTTGAATTCCATACCTACTATTGCTTTTAGACATTCTGATATAAAAAGAAGGAGTCTGTTTTCATATCATTTTAGCAATTGCAGAAGGATTCTCAATCTATCTATGATAAGGCTGCACCACTAAATGCACTGCATGTTTGAGACAATAAAAAACTCAAGACAAATGGCAGTGAGACAATTAACAAATCAGAAGTGTTTTCTGATATTGGAAATAAAAAGTTAGGGTAACAAATTATAAAACACAAGAATTACCAGGTGTTCTGCAATGTCTACCGGGTCATATACTGCATCACTAAAACATAAGCGGGTAGGCTGGCATACAGAAATTAGCAACAGATATCTTTGAAAGCCAGGGAAAGTTAATCAGTATGGGTTTAGAAAGGTTTCATGTCGTGTCTCTCTCTTCATTACATCCTCCACTAAGGTTCATATGGCCAGCCTCCACTTTGAGAACATATGTTCCTAGAAATCGTTTAAAAAACTATTGATCATAGCCCGACCAACTCTTATCCGGACAAGCTTGATATAAACACAGAAGGTGAAATATTGCCGCAAGTGATACGGCATATTTGAAAACAATTCCAGCAAATTAAAAAGAAAAAAAGTAACAATACGCAAGTCTGTTACTGGTTACAGCAATAAGGCTTTTGATAGAACTTAGACCTTCCGGTTTGTGCGAGCGAGTATGAGCTTAATCTGATCCTTTTCTTCTTCTTTCTCTCCTCTTATGGTATCTAAAGTCTTAATGTTTGATTCCAGAAAGAATTGTGTTCGCATGTTCAAAGTTCCATGATTATATTTATGGCTGAGCTATCTAGATTGAGACTGATCATCAACCTCTAGTCACTATTTTAAAGAAGCTTATGCATATACTCCAGCAAGACTACAACAATGATGCTCAGATTACAAAAACACAACTTCAAAACAGTCTGTACAAAAGGCAGAGTTCTTTATCTGGCTGATACCTTATCCAGATAACCCAGAAATACAACAGAAAAGTTTGATGCAGAGAATTTTGACTGATGTTATGGAAACGTAATTTTTCTACCACAAGACTTGATGAGCTAAGAGATCATACAAAGACTGATCCAATTTTGCAAAAGCTCAACCACTTCATCAATATTGGATGGCCATCAAAACAATGTACCAACAAAAGTGCGACCTTATTTTCCTTACAGAGATGAGATGTTGATGGAAGATGGTATTATTTTCAAAGGTCCTAAAGTTGTTGTTCATACTTCCTTATGACATGAGTACATCCAAATGTTCCATCGTGGCCACCCAGGTTTAGAAGCTACCAAAAGAAGGGTGAGACGGCTAGTTTTTTGGCCTTCTCTGTCAAAAGATATTGATAAAGTCCTTTCATCTTGTTCAGTATGCAATAGTACTAAACCAAATTTGCAAAAAGAGCATGTTCAGCTAAGCCAGATTCCTGAACTACCTTGGTCAACAGTAGCCACTGACATATTCGAGTGGAATAGCCATTACTTATTGTTGGCAGGCTCTTATTCTAATTGGTTTGAGATTGATCTGCTACCCATCCTAACAACCAGTACTGTCATTACTAACTTGACATGTCATTTCTCAGTCCATTGTAGTCCACAAAAGTGATTTCTGACAACAGTGCTCAGTTTTCCAGTCAGCTATTTCATAAATTTGCAAAAGAGTGGGACTTTATCTAAGTTACCAATAGTCCTGAGTACCCACAGTCAAATGGCCTAGCTGAACATGCAGTACAAAGTGCAAAGCAATTACTAGAGAGGTCAAAGCTTGACAGCACAGACGTTTCCTTGAATTTGCTTAATCTCAGAAATATATCCTGTGACGATTTACATGGTTTACCTGCTCAGAGACTTCTGTCTGGGCAAACCAGAACATCTTTGTCTGTCAGTTCCAGTTTGTTGATGCCTAATGCTCAAAACACCAGAGCAATCAAAGTCCAACTATTAAAAAAGCATTAATTCCAGAAGTCTAATTATGACAAAGTCAGCAGATTTCTTCATCTACTGAAAGAAGAAGAGATAGTGAGGATGCAAACGACAAAGGTTTTGATCGAACTGGTCACGTGGGAAGTGTATGTGCCAAGCCGAGATCTTAGCAGAATCTGAGGGCATAGAATACAGAAGAAATTGCAGGCATCTCCTTCCGGCGTCTGAATCGATATTGCAGCATTGTACCTGTGATACAGATTCTAGATCTCAGAGCAATCCAGATGATGTTTCTGTTGAAGGACATGTCTCAGTACCTATTCCCATTCCTGATGATGTCCCAGATGCCCCTGAAGTTGAACATTCATTAAAGACAGTTCCTGTTGCTAAACCCAGTCTTATATTTTATGTCACATGATCAGGTCATATTTCCAGACCTAGTGTAAAATACACAGCATCCTGGACGTGATTGTTTCACTTGTAATTAGTTCTGTATAATTGCATGTCAAATGATTATTTCTGTTCAATTGCATGCCAATGATTATTGTTATTATTACTGTGCATGACTTATTTCTCAAAGAGGGAGGATGCAGATCAGAGTGTGTGTTGTGACTACAAAAAGCATTTCAAAGTGAAGGCATGTGCATATAAATGGAGAGCATGTGCAGTGCCATCTTGTGTGAAAAGCCAGAGTGTTAATATGTATGAGTGCCGTAGTCAGTCTGTTTATAAGTTTATTTAAATTTAAGTTACTAAGCCTCAATCCTGATGTGTTTGTATTTAATAAAGCTGTTTGAACCAGACCCACAACTGTTCATCTGCTTTATCCTGACCAGACAAGTGACACCTACCTAACCTAATTCAAGTGTAACTTGGACAATTGGATGGGGAACAGGAAATTAATTCCTGCTTGACACCTCTGTCTCTAAAGGACACAGGCAGCTTGTAAATGGTTCATCTCCCAGGCCCCTGCTTGCAACTGTTCCATCTGCCAAGCCCCTGCTTACCAAGGGTACCAGAACTTGTTAGAGAGTTGGGATGCATAGCTAGGCTTAAAATGGCCCTTTTGGTCATTAGCCTAGTAAACAGTTATGAGCCTATGCACCTATATCAAAGGCCTTGAATACGAATTTTACTTTACCAAAAATCACAGCAGTGTGATGAGAACACCGAAAGTGGACATCAATGAATGGTCACATTTCCAAAGTTTGCATCAATGAAAACCCAACTGCTACAACCAAAAAAAAAAAAAAAAAAACAACCAAAAAAAAACCCCACTTCCTTACATGACCCCCCTGCACCCCACATATCCCCTGCCTATTATATATACCAACTCCAGGATTGCACTGCAATGAGGAAAAGGGTACATTTGCTGATCTTCTCTGTACTGCAATCTCCATTCAGAAGTTCCATGCGAGTGTGAGACATGCGCAGGAGACCCATAAAGATATAGGTAGCCTACAAACACGATCAACCCAGTTTGGATTCATCAAGGGCATTTTCTGCCTACTTAACATGGCTGGTTTCTTTGAAAAGTTGCTAAAGAAATGGATGAAGGAAAACAGTGTACACCACCTATCTACACTTTAGTAAGGCATTCAATACCATCCCACACGCAAGTATAGTCATTAAACCCCACCAGTTAAATGTCAACCTTTAAGCAAACTTTTTGGATAGTAAATGGTTCACAAATCCCTAAGTAACTTTTTAAATAGCAAATTGGTTCACAATCCAGCACTCAAGTATTGTAGTTAAACTCTCCCAGCTAAATGTCAAACCCTATGTAACTTTTTGGATGGCAAACTGGTTCACAAATAGAACCAAGGAAGTTGTGGTGGACAGCTATTCCTCTTCCAACAGACCTGTCACTATTAGTGCATCTCAGGATCCAGTCATTGGACCACTCCTCTTTGGCATTTACTTCTCTGAGGTATAAGCTAATGTTAAGGGTTTCTAGCTGACAAGGATTTCTGATGACTAGAAATCTGGTACCATTTTTAAACTTCCCAGAGGGCACCAAGATCCTCCAAAACAGTGTACCTCAAACAAATTGCTGGTTTGAAATCAATGGTACTAAATGCCAAGAAGTGAATATTCAAGTCATTCAGCAAACAAGCCTCCCCTTGTAGCTATCACATGGATGACACACCCAGAACACTGATGTAAACAAGCCTCGCCTTATAGCTATCACATTGAGAACACAGCCCGGAACACTGATGTAAACAAGCCTCCCATTGTAGCTATCATATGGACAACACACCCCAGAACACTGATGCAAACAAGCCTCCCATTGTAGCTATCACATTGACAACACACTCCGAAACACTAATGCACCAAGCCTCCCCTTGTAGATATCACATTGACTACACACCCCAGAACACTGATGCAAACAAGCCTCCCCTTGTAGGTATCACATTGACAACACACCTCAGAACACTGATGCAAAGAAGCCTCTCCTTGTAGTTATCACACTGAAAACACACCCCAGAACACTGATGCAAACAAGCCTCCCCTTGTAGCTATCACATGGACAGCACACCCCAGAAAATTGATGCAAACAAGCCTCCCTTTGTAGCTTTCACATTGGCAACACACCCCGGAACATTGATGCAAACAAGCCTCCCTTGTAGCTATCACATGGACAACACACCCATAACAGTGATACAGACAAGCCTCTCCTTGTAGCTGTGACATGGACAACACACCCCAGAACAGTGATGCAAATAAACCTCCTCTTATAGCTATCACATGGACAACACACCCCAGAACAGTGATGCAAACAAACCTCCCTTTGTAGCTATCACATTTACAACACACCCCGGAACACTGATGCAAACAAGCCTCCCCTTGTAGCTATCACATGGACAGCACACCCAGAACACTGATGCAGACAAGCATCTCCTTTTAGCTATCACATTGACAACACACCCCGGAGCACTGATGCAAACAAGCCTCCCCTTATAGCTATCACAATGACAACACAGCCGGGAACACTGATGCAAACAAGCCTCCCCTTGGAGACATTGCTTGGACAACACACCCCAGAACATTGATACAAACAAGCCTCCCTTTGTAGCTATAACATTAGCAACACACCCCGGAACACAGATGCAAACAAGCCTCCCCTTGTAGCTGTCACATAGACAACACACCCAGAACACTGATGCAAACAAGCCTTCCCTTGTAGCTATCACATTGACAACACACGCCAGAACACTGATGGAACAAGCCTCCCCTTGTAGATATCACATTGACAACACACCCTAGAACATTGATGCAAACAAGCCTCCCCTTATAGCTATCACATTGACAAATTACCCCGGAGCACTGATGCAAACAAGCCACCCCTTATAGGTATCACATTGACAGCACAGCCCGGAACACTGATGCAAACAAGCCTCCCCTTGTAGATATCACTTGGACAACACACCCAGAACACTGATGCAAACAAGCTTCCCCTTATAACTATTACATTGACAACACACCCTGGAGCACTGATGCAAACAAACCTCCCGTTGTAGCTATCACATGTACAACACACCCCAGAACACTGATGCAAACAAGCCTCCCCTTGTAGCTATCACATGGAGAACACACCCCAAAACACTGATGCAAACAAGCCTCCCCTTGTAGCTATCACATGGACAACACACCCAGAACACTGATGCAAACAAGTCTCCCCTTATAGCTATCACATTGACAACACAGCCCGGAACACTGATGTAAACAAACCTCCCATTGTAGCTATCATATGGACAACACACCCCAGAACACTGATGCAAACAAGCCTCCCATTGTAGCTATCACATTGACAACACACTCCGAAACACTAATGCACCAAGCCTCCCCTTGTAGATATCACATTGACTACACACCCCAGAACACTGATGCAAACAAGCCTCCCCTTGTAGGTATCACATTGACAACACACCTCAGAACACTGATGCAAAGAAGCCTCTCCTTGTAGTTATCACACTGAAAACACACCCCAGAACACTGATGCAAACAAGCCTCCCCTTGTAGCTATCACATGGACAGCACACCCCAGAAAATTGATGCAAACAAGCCTCCCTTTGTAGCTTTCACATTGGCAACACACCCCGGAACATTGATGCAAACAAGCCTCCCCTTGTAGCTATCACATGGACAACACACCCATAACAGTGATACAGACAAGCCTCTCCTTGTAGCTGTGACATGGACAACACACCCCAGAACAGTGATGCAAATAAACCTCCTCTTATAGCTATCACATGGACAACACACCCCAGAACAGTGATGCAAACAAACCTCCCTTTGTAGCTATCACATTTACAACACACCCCGGAACACTGATGCAAACAAGCCTCCCCTTGTAGCTATCACATGGACAGCACACCCAGAACACTGATGCAGACAAGCATCTCCTTTTAGCTATCACATTGACAACACACCCCGGAGCACTGATGCAAACAAGCCTCCCCTTATAGCTATCACAATGACAACACAGCCGGGAACACTGATGCAAACAAGCCTCCCTTGGAGACATTGCTTGGACAACACACCCCAGAACATTGATACAAACAAGCCTCCCTTTGTAGCTATAACATTAGCAACACACCCCGGAACACAGATGCAAACAAGCCTCCCCTTGTAGCTGTCACATAGACAACACACCCAGAACACTGATGCAAACAAGCCTTCCCTTGTAGCTATCACATTGACAACACACGCCAGAACACTGATGGAACAAGCCTCCCCTTGTAGATATCACATTGACAACACACCCTAGAACATTGATGCAAACAAGCCTCCCTTATAGCTATCACATTGACAAATTACCCCTGAGCACTGATGCAAACAAGCCACCCCTTATAGGTATCACATTGACAGCACAGCCCGGAACACTGATGCAAACAAGCCTCCCCTTGTAGATATCACTTGGACAACACACCCAGAACACTGATGCAAACAAGCTTCCCCTTATAACTATTACATTGACAACACACCCTGGAGCACTGATGCAAACAAACCTCCCGTTGTAGCTATCACATGTACAACACACCCCAGAACACTGATGCAAACAAGCCTCCCCTTGTAGCTATCACATGGAGAACACACCCCAAAACACTGATGCAAACAAGCCTCCCCTTGTAGCTATCACATGGACAACACACCCAGAACACTGATGCAAACAAGTCTCCCCTTATAGCTATCACATTGACAACACATCCCAGAACACTGATGCAAACAAGCCTCCCCTTATAGCTATCACATTGAGAACACAGCCCAGATAACTGATGCAAACAAGCCTCCCTTTGTAGCTATCACATTGAGAACACACCCAGGAACACTGATACAAACAAGCCTCCCCTTGTAGCTATCACATTGACAACACACCATGGAACACTGATGCAAACAAGCCTCCCCTTGTAGCTATCACATGGACAACACACCCCGGAACACTGATGCAAACAAGCCTCCCCTTGTAGCTATCACATGGACAACACTTCCAGAACACTGATGCAGACAAGCCTCTCCTTGTAGCTATCACATGGACAACACACCCCAGACCAGTGATGCAAATAAGCCTCCCCTTATAGCTATCACATGGACAACACAGCCCAGAACACTGATGCAAACAAGCCTCCCTTTGTAGCTATCACATTGACAACACACCCCAGAACACTGATGGAACAAGCCTCCCCTTGTAGATATCACATTGACAACACACCCTAGAACACTGATGCAAACAAGTCTCCCCTTATAGCTATCACATTGAGAACACAGCCCAGATCACTGATCCAAACAAGCCTCCCTTTGTAGCTATCACATTGAGAACACACCCCGGAACACTGATGCAAACAAGCCTCCCCTTGTAGCTATCACATGGACAACACTCCCAGAACACTGATGAAGACAAGCCTCTCCTTGTAGCTATCACATGGAAAACACACCCCAGAACAGTGATGCAAATAAGCCGCCCTTATAGCTATCACATGGACAACACACCCCAGAACACTGATGCAAACAAGCCTCCCCTTGTAGCTATCATATTGACAACACATCCCAGAACACTGATGCAACAAGACTCCCCTTGTAGATATCACATTGACAACACGCCCTAGAACACTGATGCAAACAAGCCTCCCCTTATAGCTATCACACTGACAACACAGCCCGGAACACTGATGCAAACAAGCCTCCCTTGTAGATATCACCTGGACAACACACCCAGATCACTGATGCAAACAAGCCTTCCCTTATAGCTATCACATTGACAACACATCCTGGAACACTGATGCAAACAAGCCTCCCCTTATAGCTATCACATTGACAACACATCCTGGAACACTGATGCAAACAAGCCTCCCCTTGTAGCTATCACATTGACAACACACCCCAGAACACTGATGCAAACAAGCCTCCCAGTGTAGCTATTACATGGACAACACACCCAGAACATTGATGCAAACAAGCCTCCCCTTATAGCTATCACATCGACAACACACCCCAGAACACTGATGGAAACAAGCCTCCCCTTATAGCTGTCACATTGAGAACACAACATGGAACACTGATGCAAATAAGCCTCCCCTTGTAGCTAGCACATTGACAACACACCCCAGAACACTGATGCAAACAAGGCTTCCCTTTTAGCTATCACATGGACAACACACCCCAGAACACTGATGCAAACAAGCCTCCCCTTGTAGATATCACATGGACAACACACCAAGAACACTGATGCAAACAAGCTTCCCCTTGTAGCTATCACATTGAGAACACAGCCCGGAACACTGATGCAGACAAGCCTCCCTTTGTAGATATCACATGGATCACACACGCACAACATTGATCCCATAGTTTGTGATCTGAGAAACTATGTTGACAATGAGCTGTTGTTTGATCACCATATGTCCACTGTTGGAATGAAGTCCTTTTTCACTGCTCAGTTTGTCTATGCATATTAAAGGGATTTATTTGCTTCACTGTACTTGGCACTCATTAGGCAGGTCACTGAGCATAATGCCCCTTTCAGTATGTACCTGTCCAAACACGTGCCACAACTGAAATGACCACAATGTTTTCTCACTAACATCAATGGCCTAAATCATAAAAACTATGCAGGCCACCTCAAAGCCTTATCCCACTTCTCAGTATTATACAGGTTACAGAAAGGTGACCTCTACCTTGTGTATAAAGCTGATCTCAATTGCCTTTACAAAATAAATGGAAACTTTTACAGGGATAAGTTTTATATTAGAGAATACTGATTGTTTGGAACCATCTTCCATTTCACATGAAACAAAAGATATCACTTGCTGTATACAAACCCAATTTGGACAAAGAGATGGGTAACCACAAGTTCACCCCTAGTTTGGCATGCCTAAGCCTTGTGATAAGGGGAATCATGTTAATGTCCCAGCATATCCTTGTTCAGCTAATCTCTGGTTAATTTCCATGCAAATATAGGACTAGGATTCATAAGATCATCACAGACCAATAGCCTTGTAGTACTTATGAAGTGATAAAGACAACTCTGGTTACTATTGACCATGTGACTGTGTTATTTATACACGTCTATGTGTGTGCGTGCGTGTGTGTGTGTGTGTGTGTGTGTGTGTGTGTGTGTGTGTGTGCGTGCACGCATAAGTGCACTTGTGTGCATGCGTGTGCACGTGCACACTCGCATGTGTGCATGTGCGTGTGCATGTGCGTGTGCGTGTGTGTGTGTGTGTGTGTGTGTGTGTGTGTGTGTGTGTGGTGGGCATGGCAGTTCATTAGAGGAAAGCCAAAAACAATGCTGTGGAAAAAGGGGGGGTACTATGGGGAAGCAGGGAAATGTGTAAAAATAAGCTAGGACACTGGAGTCAAACTGAAAGGACAAATGGACAATACACACTGGTCAGAGATGAAGTGGAAAGGGGTTTGTAAGAAGGGATTAAAAAAGGCAAAAAAGGCTAGAAGAGGAGAAGATGAACATGTCAACATGGGACATTACTCTAAGTGTTAAGGAAGAGGGGAAGAATTATAGAATGTACTAAACAATGAACAAAATAAAACAGCAATAAAATAATTGAAATCAGCAAAGGCTCATGTAATAACAAAGGATAAAAAGTGGGAAAACCTTTTCTTTCTTTCTTTCTGTATGATTTTAGTCCCTTTACTGGCTAACCACCATATTTTCAACCATCAGACTGAGTCCATTTGTTCCCTATGGATATATCCAGTACTGTACAGGGGTGAGAATCATCCAAGAAAGCCATTACACAGTTAGTCATGAGGTTGCTTGTACTTTCACTAGTATTATAGGAATCAAGGGTGTTTCTTTTGCCTTAAGCCTGTGTCCAGGAATAGAGACAGGCTTCCTGTATTGCCATGAGGACTTGTAAAACTTTATCCTATGAGACTCCATGCTCCTGTATGCTCACTAATGAAGGCTACTGTCAGGAGGATGCTTGGCAAGCTGAAGTCTTACGTTCCAGGATAGTGTGTGGCACCTCCCCACCAAGGTTTGTTGGAGCTTCCAACCTTGTTCTGCCTAACCCTCTGTCCAGGATGGGCATCTTCATGCTTTCCTGCCAGTGTTGCCAGGTGCCTGAAGTAGTCATTGAATAATGAGCACTGGAGACATAATCAGAACTCTTCTGATCTATGCCACCAGTGAGTGTCAGGACAAAAGAAGAAGAGAAAAGGGGAGGTAGTGATCTCAGTCAGCTGAATTAAGGATTAGAAGCAGGTCACAGGCAGGGCATAGACTTGAAGTACTCAATGAACACTTTTTTATTTCCATAGTCAAAAAGTAAAGAAAAAAGAAGAAGGTGTCATGATGGGAGGCTGGAACTACCAAACATTAACAACAGTGGACAGCTAAAAGCAAAAATACATAGAGCAAGTAGTGCGAAAACACTCCAGCCCAAAGAAGGATGACGTACCAGGAACAGACGGACTGCTCACCAAGAGACTTACAAACTTTGCTACAGTGTTGACCACTCCTCTGACAGAGATCTTTTACAGGCCACTATCTGATGCAAAAGCATTGCAGGTCTGGAAAATGGCAATGATGGTTTCCCTACATGGACAGGAGGAGCATTAATAATACCTGGGGAACTAGAGCCCAGTTTGCCTAAAATGTATTTTCTTTTCTTTACTTTATTTTGCTTTGGTTTGACTGGGAAATTCTGAATGGGCAGCAGTAGCCTTTTTCAATGGATAGCCGTGATAAAAGGTCCAAACAGCAAACAATAAAACAATATAATAAAATATAATCATGCAATCATATTTGAAGTACATGCTATTTATTCATGCAATAAATAAGGTAAAAACAAGGTAAAGAATTAATAGCAGGTTCCTAGAAATTAATGAAAGCATAATATTCTGAGACAGTATGCGTTGAAGGTAATGTTCATACAGTATGCTTTTAATAATTCCTGTTTACAGTAGCTTAGGCATAACAATGTTGTTCAACCTTGCATTAGTGATTAGCTGAAAACAGTGCTGTGATAAAAGGAAACATGTAGTAGTAGAGACAAGAACAGGCAGACGTATAAGCTAGACTACAGAGAGGATTTTAAAGAAAGATGTACTTGTGAAAGCAGATAACATATGATCAGCAGAGTGGATGGTTACTCATGGTTGGTATGAGGAGAAATAATCCATGGATCGTACACGAGCAGAGCCAAGCATTGCTGTAGTGTTGTTTTAGCAGAGTTTTTTATTTTTGTCGGTGTGGTTGTTGTATAATGAGGACAAGGATGGCATTCCATATTTTGGTAACAGTGTGGTTGTTGTATTATAATGATTGCAGGGATGGTATTCTGTATTTTGGCAACAGTGTGATTGTTGTACAATGAGGGCAGGGATGACATTCCATATTTTGGTAACAGTGTGGTTGTTGTATTATAATGACTGCAGCGATGGTGATCCGTATTTTGGTAACATAGTGTGGTTGTTGTATAATGAGAGCAGGGATGACATTTCATATTTTGGTAACATAGTGTAAGGATAGTTATGAAGAGGATGAAGAACAGAAAGGCTGTTGGTCCCGATGACATACCCGTGGAAGCATGGATGTGTTTAGGTGAAATGGCAGTGGAGTTTTTAACTAGATTGTTTAATGAAATCTTGGAAAGTGAGAGGATGCCTGAGAAATGGAGAAAAAGTGTTTTGGTACCGATTTTTAAGAATAAGGGTGATGTGCAGAGCTGTAGTAACTACAGAGGGATTAAACTGATCAGTCACAGCATGAAGTTATGGGAAAGAGTACTAGAAGCTAGGTTAAGAAGGGAGGTGATGATTAGTGATCAGCAGTATGGTTTCCTGCCAGGAAAGAGCAGTACAGATGCGATGTTTGCTCTGAGAGTGTTGATGGAGAAATTCAGAGAAGATCAGAAAGAGTTGCATTGTGTCTTTGTGGATTTAGAGAAAGCATATGACAGGGTGCCTAGAGAGGAGTTGTGGTATTGTATGAGGAAGTTGGGAGTGTCAGAGAAGTATGTAAGAGTGATGCAGGATATGTACGAGGGTAGTGTGACAGCAGTGAGGTCTGCAGTGGGAGTGACGGATGCGTTTAAGGTGGAGGTGGGATTACATCAAGGATCAGCTCTGAGCCCTTTCTTATTTGCAATAGTGATGGACAGGTTGACAGACGAAATCAGACAGGAGTCCCCATGGACAATGATGTTTGCAGATGACATTGTGATCTGTAGTGAGAGTAGGGAACAGGTGGAGGAGACCCTGGAGAGGGGGAGATATGCTCTAGAGAGAAGAGGAATGAAGGTCAGCAGGACTAAGATAGAATATATGTATGTGAATGAGAGGGAGGATAGAGGAATGGTGAGGATGCAGGGAGTAGAGTTGGCGAAGGTGGATGAGTTTAAGTACTTGGGATCAACAGTTCAGAGTAAAGGTGAGTATGGAAGAGAGGTGAAGAAGAGAGTACAGGCAGGATGGAGTGGTTGGAGAAGAGTGTCAGGAGTGATTTGTGACAGATGAGAACCAGTAAGAGTGAAAGGGAAGGTCTACAAGAGGGTAGTGAGATCAGCTATGTTATATGGGTTGGAGACAGTGGCATTGACAAAAAGACAGGAGTCAGAGCTTGATGTGGCAGAGTTGAAGATGTTAAGATTTGCACTGGGTATGACGAGGATGGACAGGATTAGGAATAAGTATATTAGAGGGTCAGCCCAGGTTGGAAGGTTTGGAGACAAAGCCAGATAGGCAAGATTACATTGGTTTGGACATGTGCTGAGGAGGGATGCAGAGTATATTGGGAAAAATTAAAAAACAAACACTAATTACGAACTGCACTAAGCCGTTTAATGAAAAGCTAAAACAAGCTCCAATATACTAAGCGATTTCACCATCAAACTAATGGCTTCATGGTTTAAAATACAATCTACATTTTTGAACTGACCAATCACAATTATTACATAATTACCAAACATCACAACATACATAATAATATATATAGCATGTGAAATAACACTTATAACTTCTATAAAAATAATAATAATTGAAGCTATTAATCTCAAAAAATTAAAAAATATTAATGAGTGACTTTTTTCAAAAACATTATAACATACAAAATAAAAAGTGTGGGTATATATATATATATATATATATATATATATATATATATATATATATATATATATATATATATATATATATATATATATATATATATATATATATGGGTTCACTTCAGTTCACTGAACTTTCAATTCACTGACTTTCATTTCACTGACACCATTTCACTGAAATTCATTTCACTGAAAGTTCATTTCACTGAAAGTTCATTTCACTGACAACTATTATTAGCAATAAAATGGAATATTCCCCCTTCCCCACTGTAGTGCGACCCTGGAGTTAGAATATATAGTTGGGGGGGGGTGTGGGGAGTGCAGCCCCCCCACTTCATTTCATATGATATTCTTACGTTTTGATATAATATTGCTTAGTAAAAGAAAAGTAAGTGGGGGCTGTGCCTACACCCCGATGTGGGGGCTCTGCCCCACACCCCTAACTATATATTCTAACTCCAGGGTCGCACTACAGTGGGGAAGGGGGCATATTCCATTTACTTTGTAATAATACTTGTCAGTGAAATGAACTTTCAGTGAAATGAATTTCAGTGAAATGGTGTCAGTGAAATGAAAGTCAGTGAATTGAAAGTTCAGTGAACTGAAGTGAACCCATATATATATATATATATATATATATATATATATATATATATATATATATATATAGATATATATAAAATAACATAAATTAAATTAAATAAATTTAAACCCACACAGACATCAAACAACCATTGCCCTTTGCTTTAATATGGGCATAATAGAAATATGGTCGTTGAGTCCAGGGAAAACTGTAGCATTCAATACAACTTGCCATTTATATTCCAGGGACTCAACTCTAATGTTTTCATCACCCCTCTCTTTTACTTGTCAATACCTGATCCACTACAAAAAATATAAACTTCTTAAAGTTGCCACAAACCATAGAATGTGTACATAAGGCATTATGAATGTCCTTTTTTTCTATGGCCCTAAGGTGTTCTGCTATCCTTTCTCTTAACCTACGTATGTTTTTTCCCACATAAAAACCTGAACATGTTGTGCAAGTTGCTAAATAGACAACCATCTTAAAATTGCAACAACATTTACCTGGGCACGGAATTGTTTTATTGTATTCCCATACAGTCACATAGGGTCCATCATTAATATATCTACAATATCTACAAGCCCCGCATTTATACATACGTGAGCATGTATATCTTTCTTTTATTTTTTCTAATAGATTTTTAATGTTCAAACCTCTTGAAAATATTACTTGAGGTATTTGCCCTAAATCCTTTTTAGCTTCTGCATCAAATGCTAGATCCCATGATTTCTTAACAACTTCAATAATCTGAGATGTCTGATGATTGTACTTGAAAACTAGCACTCTAGAATCAAATGATCCAGAATCAAGGGGTTCTGGTCCTTCAATTGTACCAGTGGTCCCACTAATATCTTTCAAAATATGTTTAAATGATGTTCCCCTTCTTCCCATCACCTCATTTCTGACTGATATCAGCAATTTCAATGGATAGCCTCTATTTAAAAACATCCCTATAAGGTTATACATCTCAACTTGATATATCATGTCATTACTCATGAGGCGAGACAAACGGACCATCTGCCCTTTAATCACACTTCTACGTTGATGCAAAGGGTGGCAACTTGAAAAATGTAATAGTGAATTACTATATGTCTCCTTTCTGTAAATGTTACTTTCCAACCCTTCTGATGTTTTGGTAAGTTTTATATCCAGAAAGTCTATTGTTTGGCTATCTCACTTGTATGTGAAGGAAAAAAAATGGGGTAGTGGAATTAAGATATTCAACAAAAGTCCTGGCATCTACTTTATTCCCCCTCCAAAGAACCAGTATGTCATCCAAAAATTGATTGTAATGTACAATTCATTCAAAAAAAGGGGAAGGGAAGAGAAATATCTCTTCCCAGTGAAGAAGTACTGCCAAGAATCTTTTAGTATGTGGCCAAAACCACTTAACAGCCCCTGTGTATTCCTATCAACTTATGCTGTCAGTGACTCAGTTTTGGATCCCCTTGCTGCCACTATTGGTCTAAATGGGGGGGGGGGTCTTTCAGACTTTTATGGATCTTGGGAATACCAAACACAACAGGTGTAACCGGGTATTCTACCAACAAGTATCCATACTCATTCTCATGAATCCCCCCCTCCAAAAGGGTATCCATCAAAAACACATCAATTTTATGATACGCTATGTTCATTTCACTCCTAGAAGCCCTCTGGTATGTGGTGTCATCGTCTAAAATAGCTTGCATCTTAGCTACATAATCAATCTGAGACATAATGACCACACCACCCCTTTTATCGGGCTTCATAATTCTAACTTCTTTGTTGGTAATCAGTTCTTTCAATGCTACCCTCTCAGCCACAGTAATGTTGTCTGGTTCAACTAATTTATTCTTTTCCACATATCCTCACATACTGTTTAAAGATATCCTTTCAAACATTGCCACATCCTTATCCATAGGTGGAATAAAAGTGCTTTTCCTAGTCAATAGAGGGGGTGTCTCATTTCATTTTTCATTTTGCCCTGTAAAGTATAAAGACAGATTTATAATTTCAAACAAGTGAACAATTCCACCATATTATAACAAAACACTGGTACAAACATAAAACCTTTTACTAATAAATCATGATGCATTTCTTTTATTTCCAAAGCACTGACGTTGTAAATGGTGAAGCCACCTTTTGTGTTGACATCACATCTTAATTCAGCAGCATCATTTACCAGAAAGGCTCATCCAGACTCTGCTACACTTTGCTGTGAAGGAAAGGTTAGTTTGCTGTTATTTTTTGTATTTCTGTATTGCCTTTCTATATTTTGAATACTGTAGTTTGTTTTCTTTACCTTGTGTTTTGCTTGCATTCTGTTTTAACAGCATATTAAAACTTCAAAAGAGACCACAGCTCTCTCTGTTCTGAGTCAGGCAGAATTTTTCCCTCCCTCTCACCCATTTAAGTTGTCTTGTTAAATACCACTGTCTTTCTAGTTGCCCGCCTCTTATGTTAATCTGACCATATATCTCATTTCTCTCTACTTTCACTGGCTTATGTGAGCAATCACAAAACCATCACTTTTGAAATCCCACCCCTTCAATTATTTAAATTTATTGGCCATCCTACAGTATTTCATAGTACCAAAATACAAAAGTAACCACCCCTTTCAGTCCATCTTGCTGTTTTAAAAATAGTAACTCTCCACTAAACCTTAACTTTTTAAACAGGTAAAACTCAAGTTACCTACTTTCATATCTAACTTCTAGTGCACACTGCAGAGTGCATTCTTTTCAATCTCACCTTTAAGCATCCCTGTTACTAGCACTTTCTCTAATACTTTCTCTAAAAGATCATCTCTACTTGACTCCAAGTAGACTTTTCTCTATCTGTTAAACCTAGCACTTGCTCCTACAGTACTTATTACCTTGATACGGCACTCTTATAGATAGCACCCAAAAGGCAAACCCCATTTCTCGGTCACCCACGCCCCCGAATCTCTTTTAAAGTTTTTGTCTAGTCCTTCTAGCATGTCGAGGGATCAGTTGCTAGTGTCCTCTCCTGCTCAGCTGGTGAACCTGGGAATATTGAGGCAATGTTACAATTGCCTCATGTACACAGACAACCCTCTCCTCCTCCCACAAAACACAAATACATGCGAGAGATGCAACTATACGGCCAAACTGGAGGCTGAGCTCTCTCAATATAGGACTGGCAAGACCAGTCAGGAGGAGAAGGTTACCACACACACTATAAACCCAGTCTCACATAGTACCATCACAACCTCAAATCATACACATAAACACACAAAGACATACTCGACGGCTCTGATCAAAAATCTACCAAAACAGCAGAGGCCACCAAAGCAGACACCCAAACAACCACCACCTCAGAACACAACACCTGCAACACATAGACCTCACAGTCAGAGTGTCAAACAGTCACAGCCCTTAAGGCCAAACACAATGCCAGACACACTAGTCATTGGTGACTCCATAGTCAGACACACTGACGCCCCGCCACCAGACTGAGTAAGGAGAAGGTCACAGTAAGCTGCCTGTCGGGCTAGAATCTGCCACATAATGCAAGCACTCAGGTCTCTCAACAGCAGGTACAAATACGACTCAGTCATTGTCCACGCTGGTGTAAACGACCTGAGACGCACCTCCTTGGACTACATGAAAAGAGACATTGAGGAGCTCTCTGATTATGTAGCCCAGGCAGGTATGATCCTGACCTTGAGCAGTATCCTACCTTCACCAAGAATGATGCCACAATACAGAGATAAGATGATCAGCTTTAACAATTGGCTTAAACTCTGGTGTCATTCAAAGGGGATCCAATGTCTGTCTGCCTGGGATGACATGCTGGACAAGCCACGCTGCTTCGCAAGGGACGGCTTGCACCTGTCACCCCTGGGATTCCGGATATTGGCAAAGGCTCTTGCCACCCCCATAGTGCCTTTTTTAGGCAAGGCTCAAATTCTACACCTACTACCCTAGAACACAAAAGGAAAACCTAAGGGTAATGCTGCTCAATGCCAGAAGTCTAAATCTCAAAATGCATGCACTCAAGGCCCTTCTCAGTATGGAGAACATCGATGTCTGTGCAGTGACAGAAACCTGGTTCAAGGCTCCTGAGAGCACCCCAGCACTATCAGGTTTTACCTCTTATCATGCTCCGCCCCAAAATCCGGACAATACCAAGAAAGGAGGGGTATCCATATTCATCAAGGACACCCACACCTCAAGACTGGTGGCAACGCACGATGCATCGGAGACCATCCAGGTGCAATTAACCATAGGCAAGACTGCTCTGCAAACTGTAGCATGTTACAGGCTACCCTCACAAACTCAGGAACCTCACATGGCCTTCCTGAAAACATTAGAGGGGATAAATGTATCACCAAACACCATCATACTAGGTGACTTCAATTACCCTAATATAGACTGGGAACACTACTCAAGCCCAAACACCCTAGCCCAAAAGTTCCTGGAATTCATAAACTCAAATGCCATGGAACAACTAGTCACCATCCCCACAAGAGGAGAAAACATACTTGATCTCATCATCACGAACATGGGAGCACAATGTTCAACACCGGAGTATACCCCTCACTGGTGAGATCAGATCACAAACTAATCTCGCTGGAGGTCCTCATCCCACCCCCACCTGAAATAAAAAAGACCACAGTAAAGAACTTCTCGAAAGCCGACTTCACACTTCTAAAGACTAGTGTGGGCTCCTTTAAGGCCCCGAGCCAGCGGAAAACAGTACTCAAGCCGCTGAATCACTTACAAATGCCTTCTACCAGCACCTGCAGGACTTCATGGATAAGGCAATCCCAAGCAAAACAAAGACTCTTTGTACCAAAGGCAAGCGTCCAGTCTGGTGGACCCCAGCCACAAACAAACTCTACAACAAAAGGAGGAAGCTACTACAAGATAGAGCAAAATCCTTAAAAGGTAAGACACCCTTGATCACTATAAGTAAAAAACTAAGAGCTCTCATAAAATCATCCAAAGCAAATTTTGAGAGAAAAATAGCTAAAGACTCAAAAGACAATCATAAGGCCTTCTTTAGCTATGTTAGAAACCTGGGAGGAAACTCCCAGATATGCTCAGAACTAGTTCAAAATGATGTGAAGATTACTGATCCTACAGACATTGCCAACATACTGGCTGACAGGTTCAGTGCAAACTTCTCCCCAAAAGGAGAGACATCTATACCAAGCGATTGCAGCCCCCCAAACATCTCCAACGCCCAAGTGAGAACTGCTCTCTCCAAAGCAAAAAACACAGCATCCATGGGACCTGATGGTGTCCCCGGCTGTGTGCTCTACGAACTCAACGAGGAATTAAACCCACAGCTAGGACAGCTGTTTAATCATAGTCTTACCTCTGGATACGCATTCCAGGAGTGGCGCACTGCAACTGTGGTCCCACTTCACAAAGGCGGTGCCTCTACCGACCCTGGAAATTACCGGCCCATTAGCTTGACAAGTCTTATCTGCAAAGCCATGGAGAGGATCATAATGGACCTCATAAATAAAGACATAGGGAATTTGCAGACTTTGGATCCATCCCAGTTTGGCTTTGTCCAAGGCAGATCATGCCTTCTAAACTTGGTTGACTTTTTCGAAACAGTCACCAAAGCCATTGATGAGGGAAAGGCAGTCCATACAGCCTACCTCGATCTGGCGAAGGCCTTCGATACAATACCCCACTCGGGTATCATTGAAAAACTCATCAGCTTAAATGTTATCCCATACATCACAAGATGGGTTGCAAACTGGCTGAGTGACAGAACCCACAGGGTCAGAGTTGCTGGCGCCATGTCAGACTCAAAGCCTGTCACAAGTGGTGTACCACAGGGCTCAGTCCTGGGCCCACTCTTGTTTGGCATCTACTTTTCCGAAGTACAAGCAAACACAGGAGGGTTATGGCTGACAAAGTTTGCAGATGACTGCAAACTGGGCAACATAGTAGAAAACACATCTGACACAGATATCCTTCAGAAGGGTCTCACAGAAACAGATAACTGGTGCCAGAGCCATGGCCTAAAGTTAAATGCCAAAAAATGCATAGTCATACCCTTCGGGAAAAACAAGGTTACCCCTAGCTACCAAATAGGTGGCAATCCACTGAGCACAGAAGAAGTTATCAGGGACCTGGGGACCCAGGTTGATAGTAGTCTGTCATTCGACACCCATGTAGCTAAAGTAGTTAGGAAGACCTTCTACATTGCCCACCTTATCATGAAGGGATTCTCATCTAGATCAAGGGAGGTCATAGTCTCCCTATACTCATCACTCATCAGACCAATGATTGAGTACAATGCCCCATTCGAATGTATCTGACCCGACACTTGCAGCAGCTGGAGAGGCCACAAAAGTTCCTCACCAAAAGGATAAAGGGTCTCAAACATCTGTCCTATGCTGCCCGACTGAAAGAACTCCAGCTCTATTCAGTCGCCACCGCTTGCTCAGAGGTGACCTTTGCCTAACATACAAGGCCATGTCAAACCCAGATTTGATGAATATGCTTCACCTCAAAAATCTAGATCCGTCAGAGCCACAAGGGCGGAGACTTAAACCTCGACACGGCTATTAATAGGACGTGCTGGAGGGATAGATTCATCACCCAAAGACTCCTATGCTGTGGAATAAAATCCCGGTATATGTGAGGCAGAGCACCTCGCTGGCCTTGTTCAAGAGAAATCTTGACCAATGGATGGGAGATCGCAGATATACCCCAGGGATTACCTCAGTGTCACTGCTCGACAGAGGCACAGCAAAATAATGGGTATAGTTCCCCATACTAAAGGGGTGGCGTAAGCCACAAAACTATGGGCTAGGCTTGTAAATGCCCTCGGGCAGATAGCCTAGTATGAACCTATGAACCTATTATTAAAGTGCAATGCACTTACTAACATATCACTGACAGTATTGTTGGTATTAACATCACATCTTAATTCAGCAGCATCATTATTAAAGTGCAATGCACTTATTAACATATCACTGACAGTATTGTTGGTATTAACAACTTCACTGCTAAAACAAATATTGAGTCCATGGCTTATCTCTACCTCCTGTCGTTGTACCACTGCCCTTTCATGTTGTAAATTGTTGTTCCCTTGTTGCCGATTGTGGTAAAAACCACTTTGCTGATTTGCTGGAAACTCTCCCCTTTTGTTTCTCAGGCGTTCTGATCTCCTTGGTCCCAGAGATCCCTCTAAAAAACACAACTGGTCATCCTGATAGTCCACAGAGTCAAGATTATTATGGTCAACATCAAAATTATCATTGTTGTTAATCTGTTGATTATCACTTGACTCATGTTTATTAATGCCCTTACTGTTGTTTAGCCCAAAAGTGTATACCGTATTGTTTTTGTAATCTAACAAGTCCCTAGATAACTTTTTCGCTTTAATTTTAACATTTTTGTCTACAAACTTGTCAGTGTTGCTAAGCACCACATTATATTGTTTGGCATACTGAAAAAACAATAAATCATTAATAATACTTTCATTCAATGATACAATTTCTTTTTCAAGCATATATCCAGGAGACAAGATAGAAGGGCAGTGCAGCAAAGTCACTGGGCTTGGGTGCCAGAGTCTACCAAGAGGAGGACAGACTAGAAATGGTGTGGGAATTGTGGTGTGGGATAAGCTTCAGAAGATACCGAGGGATATTATCAAAATTAATGACAGACTCATGGCAATCAGACTGCAGTGTAAGGATAAGGTGCCATTCATAGTCTCAGACTATGCCCCACAGCAGGGTTGTGATCGTGAGGGGAAAAAGTGCATTCAGCCAGCAGTTGTAGGGCCTACTAGATAAAGTAGGATAACATGACTTGGCATGTTGATAATTAGTGACCTGAATGCACATACTGGAAGAGATAGGGCAGTATATGAGAACTGCCTAGGTCCACATGGGTGGGGCAACAGGAATAAAGAAGGGGAGACCATTCTAGACCTCTGTCTGGCAAGTGGTTTGATAGTGACCAACACATAGTTCAGCAAGACAGATAGTCACAAGATCACATCCAAGAGTGGCCAATATGCAACTCAGGTAGACTTCCTCCTAGTAAAGAAAGGGCACTGGGGTAGAATCAGAGATTGCAAAGTCATCCCCAGTGAAACAGTCAGCCTGCAGCATAAACCAGTGGTTGCCACAATCGTATTCAGCCTGTGATCAGAGAAGCCTCTAAGGTCAACAGAGACAAGGCTGAATACCTTCCAGAATGCCAAAACGTCCATAGTTCTCCAACCAAGAAAAGAACATTTTTCTTTTTAACCTTCCCAAGGAAATCAAACAGCAGCTGCTCTAGTGCATGTATGCATAAGTAGGAATACATATACTGTGTATGACCGGCATACCTTCTGTGTGGCCCTGATAGTGTGTGCACTCACAGCGGCTACCTACTCTCTCTCTCTTACTAGTCTCCCGCACCACCTGCACTTCCACAGTAGGTGGTGGCAAAGCTCCATAAATCCTCTCTCCAAGTGCTAAGCCTGCTCCCGGTAATAGTGCTTGCCTGCAAACAATCCTTACTGTTGCCCATAAAATCAGACTACACCCCTACTTAGCTTTACTAAACTGGATTCCACTTCCACCCCTTCAGAGAACTGAACTGAATTGCTGTAGACTGTCCTCTACCATTGTTAACACCTACCTGCAATCTCTGATAACTTTTCCACACGCATCTGCTGGGGTGGGTCTACGCACTCCGTTTGCCCTACGGGCTCACTCCGCTCCCCTACTTTGCCCCCATTTCCCACCTACCCCCACTACTCCTACCTTTATTCTTTACATTTTCCCCACCCCTCCAACATCTATCATCCAGTCATCAACTTCCATACTCTATCTGCACCTCTTCTCACCTGCACTGGACGGGGTCCTCTCTGATAATCTCTGCTTGAGGACAGGAACTAGAGAGGAGTGGCCTCTCATTCTCTTTGTTGTTTGCATTATATTTAGAATTAATGGCAAAGAAAATAAGGGACTTGGAAGTTCGGGGATATAATTGGTATGGTAGCCAAGAAAAGTTGACTCTATTTGTAGATGACATTTTATACCTGATAAATATCAGAAAGTGACATTGCAGTGCTGTGGAACATATTGAGACAGTTCCAAACCTCTTCAGGATACAAAATTAATGAAGCTAAAACAAAAGCAGTAACGGTAAATTAGGTACACACATATGAATTAGTTCAGCAATATCCATACTTCTGTGTCCATGATAAAATGAAGTATTTAGGAGTATGGATTAAAAATGACACCAGCGTGGCAGCCAAGGATATTTGGCAAGAGAATAAACAAAAGAGAATAAAAAACTGAGAAAATGGAAGCTCTGTTTTATGGATATTGATAGTAAGATACAAGAAGTTAAAATGTTTTTAGTCCTTTTAGTCTTATACACAGGTCAGGCATATTTTTACCAACCAGAGGAGATGCTGTGGATAGTAATTAATAAAGAGATAAAATATTTTAATTGGGAGGGGAAGCTGGCAAGAGTCAAGTGGGA